>NC_134570.1:28678862-28721362 GCF_050947875.1 Dermacentor variabilis | reverse complement strand
CAACTCACGATAGATGTCCTTGGTTGACGAATGCATGCCTATACATCATTTATAGCTGAACAGAATGAAAAGAAGATAAATTTTGCCAAAATCTAAGCTAAAGTATACTGGCTGACATGAAACAAAACAAAAATGCTGAATTACTCCTAATTTTTGTACGAAGCTTTTCTTTCCAGCCAAATTTCATAATCATATTCGAGAAACATGTCGCCCTCAGAGGCTAGTAGTTGAATTCGTCAACCAAACAGACAAAGACGTTTTCGACAACCATGTATTGTGTACTGTACTGTAACTGTACTGTTACTGTACTGTAACTATGTACTGTAACTTCATTGAAGCAGCTTTTGTTCCTCTTATTTTTTTGTTTTTACAGTGCTTTCCAAAAAAGAAAGTTTAAATTTAAAGTAAAATTGGATTTTTTGTATTAGCACTTAACCAATTCGTCGTCGTTGTGTCATCTTGTATATTCGTGATATCATAATAACTTTGAAAACAGATTCATTTATAGAAAGCAGTTCTTTTTTTGTGGTCAGACGTACTTAAAAATCATGAAATGAACAGAGATACTTCTTAAGATGCATTGATTGGGCATACGAAACGAAGATGAAAGCCGAGACAGCCAAAGAAGAATGCAACAACAACCAAAAACGTTAAAATAATGGCATTCAGATGGGTACAGAATGCCAGACACTCGTGCACTGACTTCCAGAAGCAGACGAAGGATCTCAAGGGGCAGAAATTTATCCGGAACCCACCACAATTGCGAAGTTTAGAACCGACGGGAGACTTGCGCAGGAAATGCTAGTTCGATAAATCAATCAATCAATCAATCAATCAATCAATCAATCAATCAATCAATCAATCAATCAATCAATCAATCAATCAATCAATCAATCAATCAATCAATCACAACCACATTGTCGCCGCTAAGGACTTGTGCGCCGGCTATATTCGAAAGCCGAGACAACCAAATTGGAAAGCCTGACGTCATCTTTCTCATTCATTTCCCAAACAAGGGAGGCCGGAACATTCCGAGGCCCAGCGGCACATGTCACCAGCGGATGACGCTGGCTTATCATCTCCGGCTGTGGTAACAACACAACACAGCACAGCCAGGCTGGTGTACTCGCGGCGCGAAGGGCATGCGGGTTCCTCGTAAGCACTGTCGCGTTGCAGTCGGTCGATAAACCACGCGGCTGCTGTCTCAGCCGAGAGAAGTTGCAATATTAATTAGGGAAGTTTTCACGCCGGAGAAAGGCCGCTATCACCGGCCTCGGATGAGGAACTGTATAGTGCCCGCAAATTGAGCGGTGGAGAGACACTTTGCCGGGAAGTCATCCTGAAACTGGGCGTCGTGCTGACCCGGAAAAATGCGGTCGTGCCCTTCGCGCTTCATCGAACAGTTCGGTATGAAACACTGGAACGGCCGGCTGGCAATTTTTCTTAAGTCCTGGTTTCTCTTTCTTCGTCCTTCTGCCTGTCGCGTATACTGAATGACAGAAATGGGTTTTCCGATGAGGTCGATTATCTGCGCCGGTTCTGGGTAACTCTTCAAAAAAGCGGCTTGGGGGATTTCAGTGGTAAATACAGATAAACTAAACACCTCTCACGGCTGGAATATCTAGGCGAAGGCAACGATGGCCACCAAACGCAAGCTAGCTCTCGCTGGTGAATATATATATATATATATATATATATATATATATATATATATATATATACACACACATATATATATATAGGCACCAATCACTGGAGCTGCGTGGCATGGTTTGTGTGCAAGAGGGAACTAAATTGCCCACTGCCACCCTGCTGGCTGACATAGTGATCATGCACGCATTGTGAACTGGGCCCGACATATTGAGTTTCATATTTCCTGTTTTCAACGGCTAAGCTGACCGAGAAAATATCCTTCTAGCTCCTATAATTCACCTGAAGACAGAAAACTTAAGGTAAGCAAAGATAACAACAGAAACCGATGGTTCGTTCGTTCTTCTCTGGTTTACTTTGCTGTTCACCTTCACTCCTCTTGCCCAATTCCGACATGTACGAATGAACCGACAAGCTGAGCCGCATGCGTTGTGAAAATTATTAGTATTATAATAATAGTAGCGAATACGTAATTTTCAAATGCTAGACTTCTTTCTTTCTTGAGCTATGCATCTTTTAAAACAAGACATTTAATAGATGATACTCAAAACACAATGGGTATTACGTCCTTCTCTACGGAGTCTCCCAAAGTCTAACTAAATGCAGGCTAATCACTGAATAAGCAATAAAAAGAGCATAATAGTTTAAAAGCAGACGACCTAAAAATTGTCATTTCGAATTTCCCTAGAATATTACCTCTTCTTAAAGGGTCGTTACGCCACTGATATCAGACACACCTCTTGTCGGTGACATCCGCTCTCACTCTATCAACGCATATGCCATGAGAACGACATCAAGCAAAAGGCAAGTAAGAAGCCTGCATCCAATGCAGAATACACAAGGACGTTGCCCTTATGCTGCGGTAAGCACGTCATGGGGGTGGTGGCGAATTGTCGTGTTAGGCAAGTTGTAATGACTTGTTTGCCTAACTCATAACAGCTAAACTAGTAGAATTGTTGAATTCTTTCCCCGCAAACGCGAGTGTAATTTACAATCAAAGCTGGTTAGGCTGTAGAGCATAAAAACTCGGGACCACCCTCGTCGAATGCCACTGTAATTGATCCACTTGCACAAACAAAGCAATGCCAAAATCTGCTTGACGGCATTATTGTGCGTGTCACAAAAGGCTTTCTCGACCTTGCAGAACCGGGAAAACGATTTGTTCATTCAGCAAAAAGAGTACGGTTTAAATTTGTTTTCTCCAAAAGCATGTAGGTAAGAAGTGTAATGCACAAAAGCGCCCGAAAGAAATGTAATTTTGGATCGTCGTCGGTGTAAGCAGCTTATACAGGTGAATTCAATGATTGCACAAGAACTAATGCTACAGTGCGATGAACCGCGGCCGCCCATGTTCTCTTTCTCAATGTCATTGACAAAAAGAAAATTAGGAGCCAAAGTGAAAGCCCTTTATTGCTCTCTTTCGATATTTTCCTACTACACCCCCCCACCCCCGCAAAAGAAAAAAAAAAGACATGCAATACATTTGCGCGGCCTTCAATAACAGAGCACTGATGCCGAAGACACGTGCCGTTGAATATATGTTTGAGGTGGCTCTTTTTATATCTTGTGTTTCCTTGCGCCGATTCTCGACGCCACTTTTTTATTTCATGTTGACCTTCACATGTCATCAAGTCAGTGCCCTGTCTTAAATGGGCTGCTATTTTTCTTTATTATATCTGGAGGGGCGCGCACGGGTGCGCATGGAAAATTATGAAATTGATGTGCAGAGAAGCGTAGAAAAACTTTCTCTGCTCCTTTGCAGATGGCTGCTATTCTCCTACAATTGTTATTATTATTATTATTATTATTATTATTATTATTATTATTATTATTATTATTATTATTATTATTATTATTATTATTATTATTATTATTATTATTATTATTATACAGAGCACTACGGTGTCCAAGTTGCTTTTGTACCTCTCTACTGCGCAGTTATCTCCTCGACAGGTCCCGCTTCGTGAGCGGCAACAATGAACCTTCTTTTGTTTTTACGATATCTAGTGGTGTGCCACAAGGTTTCGTATGAGCTCCGCTTCTATTCTTGATTTTCATGAACGAGGTTCCCTTATCAATCTAAACATCTTCATTTCTTTTTTTTTTACGTACACATCAAAATATTTAAGCGGATGCACAGTGCTATCGAGGAGCGCCGCGCTCTGCAGTCCAACTTAACCTCGTTCTCTGAATGTTGCCACTTAAACGGGCTCACCCTAAATTAATCCAGAACTATAATGCTGTCTTATGTGATTAAAGCCCAACTGTCGTCGTTCCTTATTCTATTTATCATGCAGTGTTGACGAGGGTTCTTGAAACAAGCCATCTCGGTGTGCCCTTTTTTTTTTTTTACAGGACGTTAAGTTTCTCCGCCCACTCTACGCATCACGAGGCATACGCGCGTTCCGCTCCCTCTGCAGACTTCCGAGATATTTCTGTACCCCCACTTGCCTTCCTCAAATTGTTAAAGTCCATCTCTCTACCATTACTTGAATAGGCTTCAGTGGTGTGGAATGGCACATGCAATTCAAATAGACTTTTGATTGATCTTGTGCCGAGAAAGTTTGTGTGTATACTATATAACCATCGTTTTTTGACCTCACGCACCAACAGGATTCAGAGCCCATTGTTTCAAGGCCATCTAAGGACCATCCAGAGGGCCCATGATCTCGCTGAAGCGCTTGGCCTGACAATGCCAACGTGGGAGCGGCCTGCATTGACTTAAGAAGTCGAACCTCCGGACCTCATTACAATAAAAGTTTTCCCGCACACGCACACACACTAACAGCAATTCAAGTATGATTAATAATCCTACAAGTTCGTTACTTAGTGGCAGACGTAGTCGTAGCGCTGTCCTCCTTTTATAAGATATTTCTCACAGAATTATTACATGTTCGAATCTACCAGCTTCTGTTTCACTGCGGATTACGCAGAAGACTACCAGTGAACGTATATAAACGCTTCTAAGTTTCTGCTTCTATCAGAAAACACTCGCCTCTCCACAGAATGAAAGATCTTTACAACTGTCACTCTCTCCTTCTTGATATCTTTCAGTACGTGTTATCTTCTTTCTGTTAAGAGCTTCGCGCCTGCTTTTGAGCCTTCTTTCAGGCTGCACTCCTCTCCTGACTTGCCATAGTTTCTCTAACCTTCTGTACATATTCTCCGTCCCACAATTGTGTGTTATTGCTGTACTGTTGTTCATTATGTATCAATTTATTCAGTTCTTTCTTGTCCTTTTGCTTTCTCATTCTATTTATTTATCCCATCACCCTCAGTCGTAGTTGTTTTACGGTTTTACATTTTCTTGCTTCTATCTTTTCCTTGCACGAACACCCAAACCTCAGAGTAGTTCTTGGGCATATTAAATAAATTACTGATTGATGGCTTGATTTTTGTTATTAATAATAAGCAACAGATATTGTATTTTTCCGAGCTTTGCATAGTTCTTTCATAGTGATTTAGCACATTGTTCAAGTACTTTTCTGCTCTTTTTTATAGCGACCTTAGCGTTTTATTGTACCTAAATTGTTTCTTTCCATTATTTACTTTATATTTATACTGTTTATTTTGTCGTATTATGCCCAGTTGTTTTCATTTTTTCTTTACTTTTTCGCTGCTTTTTATTTAACTTACATTCTATTGTGTTTGCATTTTTTATTGTATGCGTGCGCCAGTAATGTGTGTTGGAATTGTTCCTGAGTGCGTTAAATAAATATTATGGATATTATTATTGCAGTCATGGCGCCGCTACAATGAAATGAACGCGCCGCGGTTGCTTAGTGGCTATGGCGTTGGGCTGCTAAGCACTAGGACGCGGGATCGAATCCCAGCCATGGCGGCCACATTTAGATGGGGGCGAAATGCGAAAACACTCGGGTACATAGATTTAAGTGCATGTTAAAGAACCCCAGGGGGTCGAAATTGTTAAGGAGTTCTCCACTGCGGCGGGCTTCATAATCAGGTCGTGGTTTTGCCACGTCAAACCCCATGATCTAATATACTACGAAATCATTTGTATAGAGAAGGAATAATTCCGTCCCGGTTCTATTGTGAGCCGTGCAATGCGCGACCTCTACAACGAGCTGACCTGCTTAGCGAATGATTTTGGGTGCCACAGCACTTCCTTATTAAGGTGTTCGATTGTATTATTATGATCATTAGTCTTACTATTCGTGTAAGCAAGCATAGACACCGCACAGAAAGAGGGAGAAGAACAAGAAATAGGCTAGCAATTGTCTTGTAAGAGAGACAGCGCGCCCATGTGCTTGAGAAGGAAAGAAAAAAAGGGCAAGGGAAGAGGAAGACACATGATACCACATCACATCACGCGCAAAGTATGAATACTGCCGTCGAAACTAGAGATTTATATTTGAGTTGCCGCTTATTTCCTTGGGGAAAAAAAAGAAAAAGCGGATATTCTGAATGCATGTGCGGAAATCAAACAAGCATGAAGTAGTTGCGCGTGACGAAGGGAGTTCTGACACGCGAACCAAGATAACTAAAGAAAGAAATATGCCTGAAACTGTACGTACCAATATCCGCGATTCAATGGAACAAAGGAATTTAAGGGTGTGATGGAGATAACTTTACGCAAGTTTTCACGAGACTGATTTTCCGGCACTGGGTTTGATTGCACTTTCTTCTCCTCTCCATCTGTTCATTCGCCCTCCTTTCCCTCTCCTCAAGTTGGGGAGAGCGGGCAGAAAACTTGACTTCGTTTTGGCTGAACTCCTTATCTTTCTTTACCTCTCTGTTCTTATTACGAGTGTAAACGTTTGTTTATTCGGTCCTATAGCACACTGAAACCTATAAGAGCGTATCATCTAGAAATAATACTAAAAGGAAGATGAAGAATGAGATTCAGTGCCATTTGCAGAACTAACTTCCTAACGACGTTGCTGTCATTATGTGCCCATCCAAGTTCATCTAAAATGTAAAAAACTTCCTGTTATTGTGACTATGTATTTTTATTCTTGCCACCCCTTATGTAACGCTCCATTTATTGGAGCCTTTAAGGTAATAAAATGAAATGAAATGAAATAAATAGTTGGCCGTGACTGCCTTCGCACACGTGCGCTCCAGGTCGTACCTCTGCCAGCGAATATACAGTGCGTGGCAGCGAGGGAGAAAGACAGAGACAACGAGTACGGAAAGGAGATTGATCGCAAATGTGGTCGCACAATGCAACTGTCAGCACGTGGCGAAACTGAGCACGTGGAGCAGAAGAAAGAACGAAACTACTTTCGGCTGGCCATAAATGCAGCCGAGGCTGCTGTGCCGTTATCGCGGCAATCAGCGTTCCGTGCGTATGGTCCCGCGCTCACTGCCTGCAGGTGTTATCGAGCGCTACCGCATCTTTTTTTGGCATCCGAGAACAAGAAGTGTGCGTTCTTGCACCTACCTTAATTTCGGTTTATTCCGTGTGTTTTGTCTGGTGACGTGGACGACGAACGCATGCTCAACTTGCACTGTTCGAATGTTCGAATTTCGGTTACATTTCGTTGGAGATGGGTGTTGTCGACGAGCGTCCCGATGAAGCGCGGGTCAGAGAAGTGAAATTTGTTTCTCCGTAGCACTTTCTTGGATAAACATCCCGACTTTCGGTTACATACATACCACAGAATCAAAACTGAAGTAGAGAATGTGACAGCCGGGAGGCGAAGCATCCACAAAAGAAATTATGGTTAATTTATAGAAAACGTCTTTCAGATCTGCTTTCAATGGCGTAGCGAATTCACTGGTTCAGTTATCCCTAGAGCATGAAGCGTTATTTGAAGAACGGGGGGAATATTAAAGAAACACTAATACGGGGAATTAGAATGCTAATAATATAGGTATACCAATGCAGACCGAAAAGCTGACAGCTGACAGTATTGCAGGTGGTGCGTAGCTTCGCTGTTTGTAATACGCGACTACAATGTTAGCTATACGGTTTGTAGCGGTCCCCATTATATATACACTGGAGAACAGAGCAAGCAAATACACAACATTTTGATGACTTCTATGGGAGCTATGAGAATTAAGACGAGCGTCAGTGTTTTCGCATGCGTGACAGCGCCCATTTGGTTCGTTTTTCCAGTAGAAGAGCCGCAACAAATAAGTGATACATGAAATTAGCTATCCGAACTCAAGAAGGTGTTCTTTTGACGATAGATGCAGTTCGAACAGTCAGTGAAACGTTCCCCATGTTAGTCGTTCCAGATTTTACAAATTTAACAGAAGCATGGTAAGTTAGTTGTGAAGTGTTTGTCATTATATAGAAGGCAAGAGAAGGACGTACCATTCTACACATATGGTAACATGGGGTAAAAAAAAAATCAGAGCACTGTATATCAACCAGGAGTAGCGCGAAGAATGTGAAAATTTGAGGCGTCAGTGTTTAAGACTGTGGATGATAATTATAATCAGAGTAGAACATCGGAGACGGAGAAGATTGAAACATTACGAGCACACAACTTCACACATGCAGAGCTATCAAGAACAGTGATGTTACTCATAAGAATGGAGAGGAATGCGAGGAGACGCAGACATCCAGTACAATAATTCAATGAAAAATTTTTCAGGTTATCTTCATGGACTCAAATGAACCGGCTTAAACGTAGCCCAACAGAAACAAAAGTAATAAGTTTCCGTGCATATAAGAAGAAATGTAGTCTTGATTATAGAAATTATTTTGAAAGGCAGCCGATAGATGTATTCAACAAATACTACATTCTTGATATATACTTCTGCTGTCGTCTAAGCTCGGGCGATCATATCAAATAATTATGCATTAAACCTTGTGCGGTTATGGATGGCATAGCAAATCACTGAGTTAATATTCCTATAAAAGATAAATTACAGATCTACCACGCACTGTATCTATTTCATCATCATCATAATTTATTTTCCCTTAAAGACCCCGATGGGGCATGACATAAGGGGTGGGGGTGGAAGCAGGAAACATTAAAGGGCGTGTTATGACATAAATGATAAAATTATAACATAAATGATTTCACTTAAACTACTGTTGACTTTTCTAAACTATGACCACAACAATGAACATAGACTTTTGCTACTGCAAAGGAAAGCTGTCCTTCATATAGGTAACATTTAATTAACTTTACTACAAATAACGCATTTGTTGCCAATAGCGTGATTCGCATAGTAATATATATAAGTGCATAGGTTCCTACAATTAATTTCTCTTCGACATATGGTAAATATCACTTCATTTTACAGCTTACATTGAAACACCGTGCTAGTATTAAATTCACACGACATCTAGAAATAGAAAAAGTTACGAGCCTTTGTACTAATTACGAACTAGGGTCCCTAAGACATAATGTACCTACAATACGTGATAAATACAAATGCAATACAAAGGCACAGCGCCTTTCAACATGAGACAGTCATTAGACCGCTTACTTATACTGCATTTTAAATCTTACTGTACTATGTTATCTGTTTATTTTATAAATTGTGATTTCTGTAGAACTATGAATCTGTAGTTATAAACGTTTGTTCAATTTAATGAATGTGATATCTTGTGCACTGAAACTTGCAGTTGATATAGTTGGGGAATGATGAAGGTACGCGTTCATGATCAAGAAGTGAGAGAAATTTGCTTTATTATTCCTGTTAAAGCGTTCCGAGAAAATGTGTTTTTCGCACTTTTTTCCAACTATCTTTTGATGTATACCTCCCTACACCTGTAAATAAGTTTCGTTGAATTCGCTTAAGCTGTATCTGCTGTAATGCGTATATGCTGCAAAAAGATAAAAGGCCCTAGGATCTAACCAAGCTGATATGACCGCATTTGCCCTCGAGTCCCTCTAGTATACTTACTGCTAAATAAGGGAAGCACTATATATATATATATATATATATATATATATTGAAGAAAAAGGGTACGACATACGTTGAATAAGCACAGTATAGTTAACTGACGTTTCGGCTGGTGGACCAACCTTTGTCAAAGTAACATGTACATGCCTTTGGGCTTCCTTATAAACCCGCGATACATCTGATAAAGTTGTGCGCAATAATAATAAAAAAAAACATAAATATAGCAATACCACTGGCGATAGCGATACCACACACATGACGCACAGTGAGGAAATGAATCGTTCGTTTACTCGATATTACAGCGCAAACCACTTGAAATCAACAATAAAATAAAAAATAAAAAACAAAATAATACAATAAAAAGAAACATGGAGACAATAAGGCATCGCGCGATAATACATTAAGGGTGCATGCTGAAGCGCACTGATCAGTAGTCGTCATAGCGAGCAGGATGAATGACCAGGGATTTTATTGGCATGCGTACAGTGGAATACAGTGTCGAGTGCAGACTATGGACATTATGTGGCACAGAATTGACGCAACAGCGAAAAAACACAATACAAATAGAATATATATATATATATATATATATATATATATATATATATATATATATATATATATATATATATATATTCCTTGGCGTCATGATCGACCGCCGTGATTTGTCTTTGACGCCATATATTCCATATATGAAAAAGGGGTTGACTGCAATTGCCCATGTATTCAAATTTGTCTGCGAAATGTCTTGGGGCGTATATGTGCAATCGATGCTACTACGGCTTCACCATGCATTATGCATTGTACAGCATAATTTCTCAACGATCGGGCAGTTGTGAAAGGACAATCACACCGTACTTCGATGGTTGCCAAGTCACTGCGGTATGCTTGGAAACGAGCAAGCAGGCGCAGCCGCTGGATGTTCGCATATCAGTGCCGATTGCGTTGCTATGCCGCTGTCAAGAACAGACGAAGCAGGAAAGCTCCGTGCACTCGCTCGCGAGCTTACGTTGGCCCAATGAAATTCGGCAGATTTTAAAAACCAGCCTGTTTGTTCCCTGCATCCTGATTTGACGCTGCGATACACTTGGCTTATCACGACGGGAGGTAACTCTCCTCGGTTGCCTATGGCTTGGAGTAGCTTTTACCAATGCGTGCTCTTACCTCATCGGAATAGCCACAGGTTCAGATTTTACGGTCTGCGGGTGCAAAGAGACGACAGCGCGCGTTTTGTGTAAGTGTCGTCGTTTCAGTGCAAAAACAGAAGTCGTCAGCACCACGCTCGACAGGATTGACAACCGTCCCCTTACGGGAGGCAGAATTCTTGGACCCTGGTCCCAGCCGACGTCGGTACGAACTGCTTTGAAAGCACTGGTGTGACTTTTAAAGGAAAGTGGACTCACTGAACAAACTATGGAATGTGCCAACTGATGCTTTCCTTTTTTTTTATCTTCTCTTGTTTTCTTATCTTTTCTGCCCTTATACCCATGCTCCTCTGCAGAGTAGGCAACCGGATGCTTAACCTGGCTAACCTCTCTGCTTTTCACCTCTTGTTTTCCTTCCTTAAACAACAACAACAACAACAACAACAACAACATGAAACTGAACGCAGCGCAGCCTACAGACGGCGTCGGCACGCAACAATGTGAAGCTATGGTTTGTTTTGACAACTTTCTTTCTTTTATTTACCTCGCTTGCGATGTTATGTTCCCTTTGAAACACTGGTTTTAGCGATCTTAGTCACGTTTACTGCGCCTTTAGAATTGCATCGTGAGAGAGCTTCTATTAAGAATTATATCTACACTGTGTCGGAGAAAAAAGAGAGAAAGGAAGAAATAAATAAGAAAACAACAACTAAGAGAGTCATAAGTCGAGCAGCCGCAGTGTGTACCTAATTGGTATGGCTGTTTTCCTGTTAACATGTTTCAGTACGCGAGCGAGGTAATCATCTTTGAACACCTTCGCGCCAACTCCGTGTTATAGTCGGTGTTTACTGAATGTTTAAAGCGAAGCCTATAAAAGCCAATGGAATGAGTGCATGTGTAAGGTGTCGCTGAAGATAACTTGTTCAAGCTGTTTCCGTGCCTCCAACATACTTTCTGTCCACTTGCCTTCGAAAAGGAGGAAGGGCAGTTAACCTGTCTGTCGTCGTTAAGCTTGCAGTGCGTCATCGTAAACTACTTTTTGAAAAGAACGAACAACCTCACAAATGACTATCTGTTGAAAATAAGCGCCATCCTAACGCGAGATCGTAAATTTCGTTTATGAACTATGGAAATTGACGTATACCACTATAAAGGCGCGAATCTCACTTGTACCGGGAAGCTTATACTTTGAAAAGCCTTCTGGAGGTTAGGAAAAATTCAACACACAGGAGCAGCGCCGTGACTCCGAAGAATAAACGAGCGCAAGAACACGTGTGTATTCTGGTTATATTTGTTTACATAGAAATGCATTAGGGCGCAGATAGTTGTTAGGAGAAACAGAAAAACAAGTGTGGTCCCTGGCACTAAAAGAGTGTTTACGTGTGTTTTAGAGGTCATAAACGTAAGCAGCCATATTGTAAAGGAGGTTTGCCCGTTGAAGTAGGTAAATAATAATGAAAGAGCGTATGGTGAAGTAAGACGGGAGAAAGTATCTAATGAAACGGCATAATAATAATATTTGGAGTTTTACGTGCCAAAACCACTTTCTGATTATGAGGCACGCCGTAGTGGAGGACTCCGGAAATTTCGACCACCTGGGGTTCTTTAAGAGGAAGCTTTAGCTCGAGTGCTTTTATCTAAATACATGTAAAAGGAGAATTCGTTTTTCTCGGCAACTACTGCACCAAATTTGACGAGGTTTGTTGCATTTAAAAGAAAAACTTAAAATCTAGTGACTGTTGGTTTCGAATTTTTGAGTTAGGTCGTCAATCTTTTATTAAAAATTGGCGAAAATCAAAAATTTTCAAAAAACGAAACTATCAAGTTTACAACTCTGTAACTCAACGACTAAAGATTATAATACAATTATGTGAATTGCATCTAAAAGTACATCCATGGCGGACAAAATTGATATGTTACACATGAATATAAAAAAATTTAATCATAGGGAAATACAACTTTTGTAAAACCGCTGTAACCAACGTAACAAATTCATGTAAGATGTAAAATGACATATTGAATTTGTCCGCTTTGAATGATCTAATGGATGCTGTTTACAGAACGGCGAAATCAGTTCTTGATGCATAGCTATCAATTTGTAAACTTCGTGCTTCTATTTTTTTCAAACGGTCAAATGTTTGAAAATCGTTTTAGGAAAATGCAAGCCCTAAATCGAAATTCCGCTTCCAACAGTCACTAGAATTTAACTTTCTCTTTCAAATGCAACAAATTTCATCAAAATCGGTCCAGGAGTTATCTCATAAAAACGTTTTTGCGTTTTACATGTATTTGAATAGGCCGCGTCGGAGTTGGGCCCGAGCTAAAGCTTCCTCTTACCGTGCACCTAAATCTAAGCACACGGGTGTTTTCGCATTTCGCCCCCATCGAAATGCGGCCGCCGTGGCCGGGATTCGATCCCGCGACCTCGTTAATGAAACGGCATTTACACGGCTTTAATTCATAGCGTCTGTACAGATTTACATCGGTGGGCGGTGTCTATGGTGTCATATTACGACAAATGTGATCTATCTTCCTGAAGAAAAACAGCACTATCGTATGTTAACTGATTTTTCACAATCTTGTAGCTTTCAAGGAACGCCTATAACCTGCTGGTGTTACATACTGCAAGCGCTTCCGAGGGACCGATAGATTGGGTAGATGGTGTTGCTTTTGGTCATCCAGAGTTTCCGCGGAACCTATTTAGAAGTGTGCGAAGACTGTTGCAGATGTACAAATAAAAAGTGAGAAAAACAAAGAGGTCACTGCTCACCGATGCTCGAATACATTCGTTACTGCTAATCACAAGCATCTTCCTTGGGAAAGAGAGCGAGAGAAAAAAAAAACGTGAGGGAACAACAAGGAACTCAGCCGGACGCGCGTATTGTTATCTGCCCTGCTTTTGAAAAAGATTGTTCAGGGATAAAAACAAAAGAAAGAACGAAAGGTAAGCGTGAGAATAAAGAGGTTGCGTTAACTTATACTCTATCTCACAAGTAATTCACACCATTATGGAAGCTGCAGGACTCCTTAGCCCATAGGAAGGCTGAACGCCCTTCCAGATGTGCCCTTCGACGCTGCTTCGTCTGCTCAGCGGCTGCTGAATTCGCGGTATATGAAGTGCATGTGCAAAAATTAACCTCCTAACATGTAACGTATTGCTGTGACGTATCATATACCAAGCAAAAACAAAACACTCTGATCCCGCCATTGTTCAGACAGTTACGGCCGGAACTATATTACGCTGCGCAAGGATATTGCCTGTGTACGACTCGTACTTTCGGCAGTGCTGCAAAGGACTAATAAGATCTATTATAAAGCTTCATACCGAGATTACTGGCGGCCACTGAGGTCGGTGAATTTCAGAAACTGTGTCAGTGTCAATTTCGGCGGGTCGCTTTCTGAACTGGGCGCGCATCTATTGTATCTCTGGCCAAAGTAGCTTGGTTACCGAGAATGCTCTCGACTCTAAGTGATCTCTAAGTGATCTAAGCGTGGTGCGGATTAGAAGGCGCTGGTCGTCGTAGCGGAACCAGATTTAGAGGAGATGTACAACAGACTACTCATACACGCAACTGTCGATCTACGCAGATATATTGGAGTCGTGATTAAAGCCGGGGATGAATCCCGCAAAATGATTCCAGCGATGCCAGAATGACCGGGTAGCCGCTGGAAAGACGGTGCTATGACGCCTATTGTTAGAGCGCAATCATGCCTCTTCTGTCTCTTGGACACTACAACTGGTCGCAACTTCCTCGTAGTTTCTTTGCGTGTTTCATGTCATGGCGTAGCGGGATACGGGTATCACTGCTTGATTAATTAGTTTAGGCAGGTCTTTCGTGTTAGATGCGAGCTCGGCACTTGTGTAATAACGATGTAACATATATGCACAGTGACACTTATATAGATCTTTCCGCCAGAAATCTTAAGCAGAAGAAAGAACACATGTTCTCTGCACTGAAATAAACATAAAAGGGGAGAAAAAGTTTACGTGATTTCTAATTTCAAAGGCAGTTAATGGCTCGGCTTGGTTGTAAATCAGTGAGCCATTGCTCGCGCAGGCCTGAATTGATATTTCGGACTCTCATCCATACCTCGGGCGTGGTCGGAGAAGCGCGGCAATCCAAGCCTTGCGAACGACAACCGTTTGCCGATGCCATGCACCTGCAGTGTACCGGTGTTATGTACGTCTGTGCACCGACGCAGCGATGTTGGCCGAATCCCTTACTGGGCAATTACGCCCAGTACGCCATCTTACCATATCGGTGCAGGCAACGTCACTATCAAAGGCAGGCATGGTTATTTGTTTCCTTCACCAATGGTCATTAGCGACTGTTGCCTGCAGCCGACGGGCTCAGTGATTGTGAACGCGCACCGCCTTAGTGACATCAACGGATGTGAAAGGTCATTAATCACAAATCGCAGTGTTTATGGTCGTGAGCAACAACCTCTAACCCCGGAAGCGAGGCGGAAAAGGATAGCGTGCGATTTGAGAATGGAGTAAGCTGCGTTGGTTATAACATTATCCGTGGAATTACAGAAATATGGTAGAGTTGATGCGCATTACTGACAGAATGGAAAAAAAAGCGTGAAATGATTTATAGAAAAGACAGTGATAAGCAGACAACACTAGAGCTGTACTCGCATCTTTACTACACGCAATGCTTGTTTTATACCTTCCAAGTTTCATTTTCATTTCTCTGGAGTAAAGGGGACTAAGGGGGGGAGGGGGGATGCTGGCGACGTCATATCGCATGGACCACGGATGCTTTCTGGAGACTGTCAGACTACACCACACCAAATTCTCAATTTTGTAAGCTCTCAATGGCTTACAAGGCAGTTATGAGCTTGCTGATGAGCACAAATAAGAAATTAGCACGATTCCAGGGGCCACTCCGCCTCCAGGGCACGTTCCGGCTCCCGCCGTGGGTCCAGAGGACGGGCCTGTTCCCGGGGACGCTCCGGTTCTCGGCCTCGCTCCAGCTCCAGGCCGGGGCGCGACACGTCGAGGCGGACCAGGTCCCGCTCTCCCACGCCCACCGCTCTTAGAAGCAAGTTCACGCTCTCCTGGGCCGACAAGGTTCGAGGGGGACGTGAGGGTCCAAGAGGTGACGACCCGCCTCGCGATTCGCACCACGCACACGAGCTCGAGGAGTTGCGACGAGTTAACGAGCAGTTGAGGAAAGAAAACGCGCAGGTTAGACAAGAAATGTGCAGGCTAGCTGCGGAGATGGCGGAGATTAGGAAACTCGCGCTTTCACCCTCCTCGCCGCAACCCCCTTTGGCCCCGGTCGCCATGGATACATCCGAGACATCCCACGCGGCGCGCGCGCCCAAGCGTCGAGCGGTAGAGAACAGAGAGCAAGACGAGACTACAAAATTGCTCTCAGAACTCAAGAATGCTTTCGCCAGCATGCAGGCTAGCTTAGCAAAGGTCCAGGAAGCTATATCGCACCCAAAAATGGGCTTAGGTGCACTCAGTGAACGGATAAGCAAATTAGAGGAGGTCGATGCCAGGAGAGAACCCAGCCCCGCTCCTTCGCAAGTCGCAGCACGACGTCATGTACTAGCACCACCGACGGAGGGCGCGATTCTCAGGGCCGTTCAAGCCTCCTCTCAGCCTAGCCATGGATAGTGCGGACGAGAACTTTAGTATTTGGCAATGGAACTGCGGAGGGTTTCCCAACAAGAAGCCGCTTCTGCAGCAATATTTAAGAACTCTCACGGTTAAGCCCCAAATCATCGCTATTCAGGAAGTTGCAACTAGTACTCCTATCAAACTCGCAGGTTATCTGGTAGTATCCTCACATTCAGGAGGTAGGGGAGTTGCTACCCTTGTCAGCAAAAGGTACAATTGCCTCTCTCGCGACCTCGGCCCAGTTGGTGATGGCATCGAGTACGTCATGACTGAAATCCTCATGAACCCACCCAGAAAGGGCCTCAGAAGAAACAGCCTTTATATCCTCAACGTATACTGCAGCCCCAGCTACCGCAGGGCGAGAGCGAACTCTCTCCTCAAGAGGGCCGTCAGCCTGGCCGGTGGGCACCCCCTTGTCATCGTCGGGGATTTCAACGCTCCACATAGGGTGTGGGGGTACACCCATGACACGCCCAAGGGACGCGAACTGTGGCAGACTGCGATGGAACTGGACTTGACCCTTATCACCGATAAGGACTTCCCCACTAGGAGAGGCAACTCCGCATGCCGGGACACTACCCCAGACCTCTCTTTTGTCAAGAACGTAGGGGAGGTCAAATGGGTCAACACGGCTCTAGACCTCGGAAGTGACCACTACGTCATCGAAGTCTCCCTCCCGATAGCCCGCTATAAGACGAGGAAATTCAAGCTGATCGACTGGGACGTTTTCCGCAAGATCAGAGCCGAGCGCGCTCCGATGGCGGAGACAGATTTTGAAGGTTGGTGCAAAGGGATCAGGGATGACGCCGCGGCGGCAACCAAGGAGGTCGTCACTGAGCTCGACGTTGACAAGATGGATAGCAGATTGGCGCACCTGCTGGAAGCCAAGCAAGCCCTCCTCACGAGATGGAAGGGGCAGAAGCATAACAGGCGGCTCCGCAAGAAGGTTTCGGAAGTTAGCAGGCAGATCGAACATCACTGCAAGAACCTGTGTAAGCAACAATGGGATGAGCTCTGCGAATCCGTCGAGGGTCAGCTCAGATCAGGCAAGAGCTGGGGTCTGCTCAAACACCTTCTCGATGAGGGCAGCACCAGATCCAGCCAGAGACGATCCCTCGCACGAGCCATCCACCTCGCTACGGACTCTACCCCGGACGTGTCGATTGTCGACAGGCTCATAGACAAGTACCTGCCGGTCGCGGATAGCTCTGCCCCTACCCAGTTCCCGGACTACGCGGGGTGTGCGGTGCCGGAGTTGGACCAGGACTTTACCGCGGCCGAGATCCGAGATGTCCTCTTCTCACTCAACGTCAAATCTGCCCCTGGTCCAGATGGCGTCACTAACAGGATGCTGAGGAATCTCGATGATGAGTCGATCGACTTCCTCACTGAAAGAATTAATGAAGTCTGGCGCAGTGGACAGGTCCCCACACAGTGGAAGGCGGCCTACACGGTACTCATCCCCAAACCCGGTAAAGCACCAGGAATAGAGAATCTAAGACCAATTTCCCTGACGTCCTGCGTTGGTAAGGTTGCAGAGCATGCCCTGCTTAACCGGCTCAAGGTGCACATCGAGGCCAATGACATGTACACCCACAATATGATTGGTTTCAGAGCCGGCCTCTCGACACAGGACGCCATGAAGCTGATAAAGCATCACATCATCGACCGGAGCACGAGAGATACCAGAGCCATCCTTGGACTAGACCTGCAGAAGGCATTCGACAATATTTCACACGAGTTCATTCTCCAGTCTATTGCCGGCCTCGGGCTCGGGAAGAGGGTCTACGACTTCGTCCGATCCTTCCTTAGCCAGAGAACTGCCAAGCTCAAGATCGAAGGATACCTTTCGCAAGAGATCACCCTCGGTTCACGCGGCACGCCTCAGGGCTCAGTCATCTCGCCAACATTATTTAACATCGCAATGGTCGGGCTTTCTAAGGAGCTCGCGAAGATTCAAGGAATCAACCATACTATCTACGCAGATGACATCACCATCTGGTGCGTCGGCGGGAGCGACGGCCAAGTTGAAGCCGCCATGCAGAGCGCCATCGATGCGACCGAGCGCTTCCTCCGCCCCACTGGGCTCAGATGTTCTCCATCAAAATCTGAGCTACTTCTCTACAAGAAAAGACCCAGAGGTGGCGGCCATCGTGATTGGAAACCGGCGCCCGAAAGCGAAATACGGCTTTTCACTGGTGACGGGTCTCCGGTGCCTAGAGTGGACTCACTCCGAATATTGGGGATGTATATCGAGTCTAACGGTTCCAATGGAACCGCACTCAGAAAGATCACCGCCAAGACGGAGAGTGCTCTCGGCCTCATTCGGAGGATCGCCAACAGGCACCGGGGAATCAAGGAAAAAAATCTCATCCGCATTATACATGCTTTTGTTCTCTGCCACCTTTCATACTCGGCGGCCATGCATAATTGGCATGTGGCTGAGAGGAACAAGCTCAATTCACTCATCAGAAAGGTTTTTAAGCTTGCCCTCGGCTTGCCTGCAAGCACCCAAACCGAAAACCTGTTGAAGCTCGGAGTCCACAACACGCTCGAAGAGATTATCGAGGCACAAGAGCACTCACAGCTGCTCAGGCTATCCGGCACCCCGACGGGCCGCAAGATACTCGACGAGATGGGCCTCAATCCTGTCGACCAGTGCCCTGACGCCATGCGGATTCCCAGCGACATCAGGTCTCAACTGCACATCGCGCCCCTGCCCCGTAATATGCACCCCGCAAACAACATCGGCAGACGTCGGGCCAGGGGTAGAGCTCTACTCGAGCATGTCCGCAATAACCACATTGAGGCAAGCTTCGTGGATGCCGCGGCATATGTCCAACAAGAGGCATTCGCCGTCTCCATCGTAGACTCCAATTCAAGGCTCACTTGCTGCGCTACGGTACGCACTTCAAGGCCCGTGGTAGCCGAACAGGTTGCAATCGCGCTGGCTGTGCTCGATGGTCGCAGAGAGGCAATATATAGTGATTCCAAGGCAGCCATTAAGGCCTACCAAACCGGCATGGTCTCCCCCCAGGCCCTCCGCATTCTCCAAAGCGCCAAAAGTATCTCTCCGCATTCTTTATTTTGGTTTCCCGCTCACTTGGGGTCGATTGAGGGTTCTCCCTCTAACCCTAACGAGGGCGCACACGAGGCCGCGCGAGGACTCACTGACCGCGCCGCCTCAGCAGTCCCTCAGCCCCGCGAGGAACCCTTGCTTACGTTTAATGAGATCACTACGCACTACTATCTGTCAAGACGGGTCTTCCCCCTCCCGCACCCCGCCTTATGTAGGGCGCGGGCGGTTACCCTTCGACTTTTACAAGCCCGTGCGTACCCTAACCTCGCGGTTTTTCATGCCATATACCCCGAAAGATATCCCAGTGCGGACTGCCCTGCCTGTGGACTAAGGGCAACATTGGACCATGTGTTGTGGGAGTTTGAAGCCATCGGCTCCTCCTTCAGCGAGGATAGGTGGGCTGCGCTCTTGGGCAGCCCCGAACTCAACGACCAAACCCTGGCCGTCCAGAGTGCCCGCGATCGGGCCGTCAAGCTCGGCTTGGCGGTCCCTACGTGGGACTAGCCGGGTGGCGCGGGATCTCCCCTGCGTCTTCTCTGGACCAAAATAAAGTTACTTCACTCACTCACTCATTCCGGGCAGTGGCCAGAATCGAACTCTAGCTTAGAGAATGTGCGCGTTGCCAACTTCCGAGACCGCAGCACTGTCCCTCTCGGGGAATCAGCTCAGCTTGGCTACGGATATAGAAGGTATATAGACGATTCAGTTCTTACGAACGGATTTGTTTGCAACTAAGACTTCCAAGCTCGTTATTCAAGAAGCGGTTCGCGCCGCAACGTAGTTATTCGGAAAACAACGCTCCACCCAATCCCGATAGCTAACGTGTCACTAATAGCGCTTACAGCCTTCTAAAAGCAGACGATTGTTACGAAGAATTACGTCAGTTACTGAGAATATATACAGGGTGTCCCAGCTATCATGCATCGCGTTTTTAAAAGAGATTGGTCATTCGACGCGAAGATAACCAAATACATATTGTTCACAGGGGAGCAGAGCAGCCGCTAGTAATTTTTGTTGATTCCATTTAATGTATTATTTAATTGCAATTAGCAAACCTTTCTTCATTTACGGCTGTGAATGGCGTGTTGGCCATGAATAATTTGTAGAAAATGGAAAGGTACTTGAAATTGGAATGTTTTCAGCCAAGTATAGCTTACCCGTATATTTTTTGCAGCTCATCAAGAAAGCCCGCAAAAATGAAAAAAAAAATATGACGTGACTAACCCTCCCCCCGCATTAGTGAACGCACTAATTCCACGACGCATCAACCTTGTCAGAGTAAAAACAAGTAAGTTCTTTTTTTACCTTTAGGAGAGCCCTGCTACGACCCGCTCTGAGTAACGGTGCGCTAAAGCACAAATCACGTGGTGTATGATCGCGAAAATGTTCGACCATTTTGTGCACAGTAGAATCAATGTTACATATCGATTTCCTAGTCGTAAACAACGAAACTAAAGCCACTAACGCTTTCTAAGGGTCAAGCTGATGGCTAGATTCAAATATATCTCATAAATAAAACATATTTCAAACGAACCTCCTACACTTGATGTGTCAATTACAGTAACGTAGAACATCAAAGGGAGTCTTAGATTGTTCTCAGCCAAATCTCATACAAGAAAGTGGAACGTTCCTAGTGTAGCTCAGAACATCAAAGGCGTTCGACTGACCGATTGAAGTGAAAATCATTCCCGCACACCTTGTATAGAAAAGAGGTCTCAGCGCTGATATGCACTCATTGGAAAGAAACAATGCATTACTGCAAAATTTATTTCTTAAAAATCGTACTGCCAAGTGACATCTGATCTCAGGTAGCAGCTTTTGAAATTGAAAAAAAAAAGAAGTTGGGAGGAAGAATTGAAGGCGTTGCTTAGTTTAGTCTCTACGTGGGAACATACTTTATTGCTACGAATGTCCCTGCTTACAGATAACTGCTATTTTATAATAAACCTTGTTTTTCCTGTAGTATATTATGAGGTCAATAAGCTAGTCTGCACTCTCTAATATATATATATATATATATATATATATATATATATATATATATATATATATATATATATATATATATATATATATATATATGTGTGTGTGTGTGTGTGTGTGTGTGTGTGTGTGTGTGTGTGTGTGTGTGTGTGTGTGTGTGTAGAAGTAGCCGGCAAAGGGTAGCCGGTATCACGTGATCCACAGTGCGAGCCACAATAATATCAGATGTCGTAATGTGATACACAACAACACAATAGATAACCGACGCTGTTATAAACAAAATGCATTTTTTGTTACATGTTACAGTGCCAGGTGGCTTTACTTAGTATTGGCAATACCACACATCGTCCATGTTCGTTTTACATCTTCCTGCAATCTGCTTAATTTATCAATGGATTTGTAAAGAGTAAAAACACAGAGAAAATCGAAGTTTATTGTATCGCTATATTTCGAAGGGGGTAAGTGAGCAGATTGGGTGAGGGAACAAACGCGAGTTAATGACATCTTAGTTGAAATCAAGAAAAAGAAATGGGCATGGGCAGGACATGTAATGAGGAGGGAAGATAACCGATGGTCATTAAGGGTTACGGACTGGATCCCAAGGGAAGGGAAGCGTAGCAGGGGGCGGCAGAAAGTTAGGTGGGCGGATGAGATTAAGAAGTTTGCAGGGACGGCATGGCCACAAATAGTACATGACCGGGGTTGTTGGAGAAGTATGGGAGAGGCCTTCGCCCTGCAGTGGGCGTAACCAGGCTGATGATGATGATGATGATGATGATGATGATGATGATGAAGTGTTTGTCAGTCACATAGGACGACGCAAGAGAGAGGGAAGGTGGCCTGTGCAGCGAAAACTACGGAATCGAGATGTTGTGCTTGAGTGGATGTTAACTCAGCATTTACTATAGCTCTGAGATGCAACTCTCTCCTGCTTTCGCTGCTTCGTAGCTATATTCATCAGTTATGCTTCTGCGGGATATTGTGGGCCGCGTGGCTGGAGAAGTGATGAAAACAAATTATCTCTGATTATATTTATTTCGTGATCATAAATAGGTCCGTTTATAAGCGTGCTCGCGTAGATGAAGATAAAAAAAAGTGCACCATGACTGCACGTTAATGACTAAGATGGAACTTTACTTTGAGGCCAACTCTGATTTCTAATTGAAATACATGTAAAACGTAAATATTCTATGATTACAGAATAGAATAAAATTTGTTGAATTTCAGACAGAAAGCTACAGAAGGTGCCACCATAGCGATAAAATGCTATATTCTTAAAGGAAGCCGTCGCCATGAATATATAGAAACTGTTCAAGAATAAATAAATAATGGATTAGTTTTTTACCACTGCGCGATAAACTGTACCAGGCTCTTTACGTTTCCTTGCAGCTCATAGAGGAGCTACCCAACGTCTTCCTACTAACCACAGAAGACGGCTTCTCCTTTGGCACACCCTTACTGTGGTGCAGCTAGGTTCATCGAAGATTGTGAGTTGGTTATGCACCATGTCCTCCTGGCGTGCACGGGGAACTGTTTATACTCGTCATGAATGTCCTATAACTTACATGGTGTTTGCACGAAATGTGTCGCAGTGAATTACTCGAGTTGCATGTAACACACAAAGATATCGAATTTTTATCGTGTCCCGTGTTACTTTAAACCCCCCACTGTTGTCCGAGCGAAATGTTTTCGTATTTCACTTCGAAAACAGAGGGGATCGGTATAACATACGGATTCCTTTCGTTCTATTCCCTTCTTTTCTTATCACCCCCTTTTCGCGACCGACCGATCCCAGTGATAATGAGGACGGGGTGTCGCTCGGATGACCGACGAAGTGCCAAATGGAATGGCATAGGAATAGAATCGTCATGCTCCCCAGAACAAGGTTCTTAATTTTTCATCTCTTTTAGAACTCTTCTTTTGTTGTACAATTGGCATGAAAGGCGTTTGTAAACATGAATGGCTTGCGAGCTTGAACCTTTTCAAAACACCGAAGACAAAAAAGAAGCAAAACTATAAAAGCCACAACATGTTTTTTTACGACTAGTTGGTCACCATTGCACCCAATACGTCCAAGAGCATGGTTGACTCTTTGATGGAACACTTAGCTCGCAATATAGTCAATGCTATAACCGAAACACATTATTAGGTGAAAAGCACAGTTTGAAAAACGCTTTGCGACGGTATCTATTCAATAAAAGCAGTCTGCGTGCCATCATGCTATAATTTATCAGTAAATGGAAGCCAAACACCAACTTCGTGCTCCTTTTAAAAGTGTTCTATACTGTGCCTTAAATTTCTGCTGTTGTACTTGCATTCTAAGCCCCAAGTTTTGATACCACAAGTTGTGCTTGGCCAGAAATGCTGTGTTTGACCCTTGCGCCATTAAAATACATTTATCAATCAACCACAGGTTGTCTTGTCTTTTTGAAAAGGCAAATATATTTCAGGCAAATATTCTTGCTTGTACATCAGAAGGGATGCCCATAACCTCTCCGGGCTATTATTTTCCCTACTTAAACAATATCCATGCATCAATCAAACAAACGAATATGAGAGAAGGTAATGAGGCAGAATCAGATTTCTGAACACTGTAAACGCGCAACAGCGCACGAAACATTCATGATCGCTATCAATTACAATTTACTACCTGATAGTACATGGCCACACCTATATCGAAAACGCTGGAATGACAGAGAACTCGAAATTCTCAATAAGACGACAAGAAGATGGAGCTCGAATAAGGTGGTCGTATGCGAGACAAGGGGAGGGGGGGGGGGGAGGGGCGTCCTGATGGCTTGAGCACTTGCGCAAGAAAGGACGTAAGGGAAAGGCAAGAAGCAGCAGACGCTGACGCTGGAAGCAGTGATAACGAGAAACGGACGTTAGGAAAACGCGCAGGTGAGATTCATACCCGATAAGAGAGCTGCTGCGGCAGTCAGTGGTAAAAGGGAAATCGGCTGAGCCCAACATCGTTTCCGTTTTCTGCATAGCCAGCACGAAGGCAGAATCAGAAGAAAGATACTAATAAAGACGAAAAGAACAATAAAAAAAGTTACAGAAAGGCTCGGTACAGCAGCAACGACAAGAAAACGGGCATTCCTTTCGACAAGTGTGTCAAAGCAAGCATCCGCATCCCCTGGCACGTCTTCCAACTTCATTTCCTTTTCCAAGTTGCTCACACTTTCATGACACGTCAGAATTCATGGCGTCTTCCGGGAGCAGAGCGCGCGGTATCTGCGTGGGAACGTGGACGACTTAGTGTGCTGAGTCACTGACACTTTTCCGGCACACCATTTCCACCGTTTCCGCTTCCTTCCGGAATTGAAGTCGTAGCTGGGAGAGAGTCCCATTCGTCTTTCGATGTGTCAACGAGGGATACAAGTAGAGTGACAGTTCAAGAGAAAAAAAGTAATTGATACGATTGTGCACTACAACGGTAAGCAAATATATCAGGGATAAGAAAGAAGTGAAATAGAGTAAAGAAACGTTGTAAGTAAGGAAACGGGAAATATTTTCTCGTGGCTTACTTAGGGTGTCATCAGCTTGAATACATTTCACCCTTTCAATAGCCAACTGGCATTATCACGGGGAGCCTGGTTACATCGTGCAACAGTCAGTTAAAAGCAAGAGGAACTAGTTCTTCTAAGAAGTGTACATCTTGCAAGATAAAAAAATACAAATATTTGGTTCCCATGACGGAAAAATATTTGAGCTCGTGCTGAAAAGCAAGACAGTCGTCGAAGGAAAGATCAGACCCTAAAAGGGTTTACCTGAGATCCTGTGCGTGCAAATCAACATTTAGTTATAACAATCGAATGAGGCGCTGCTTACTGCCTCGAACAATTATGACAGCAAACAAGCAAACATATTCCAGAAACAATATTGGCTTGATGTGTATGCCGAACACACGTGTGTTCGATTAGGGTTGGCGTTGAAAGATGTTTGGTGCACATATACCTTGCGAGCAATCGTTAAATAAAAGCAAACGTAATGTTTCATTTCATATTTGCTCAAATAAGTCATTCAGTTATTCGGGCAAGACAGCTCGCAATATTATGCGCCGTTAAAGGGACACTAAAGGTTACCAGAAAGTCAAGGTAAAGTGATAAAGCAATGCTCTAAAACGCCTAAGGCGTGAATATAATCGCGAACAGAGCTTTAGTAACCGAGAAATTGAGGTAAATGCACGACACGATTTGTGACCTTCCAGCGACATTCCGGTACGAGCCCGATGACGAAAGCACTCCTCATCATAATTTATGTCACTGGTACTCAACTACTCGTATTAAAAAGATCATTTCATTAGATTATAAGACGGAAGAAAATGCTACTTGTCTACTTCTATTCGATTATAAGAAAAAAATAAAATGTTGACGTTACCCTTGAGTAGTATGGGTGGTAGAAAGGTTTCGTTTTCGTTCGACTGCGCGCTCGACATTGCGCCGCGCGCACTTTGGAGTTTTAGTCGTTTCTTTATCGCGTAGTGCTAAGGTGGCCCTGCTGGCTCGCGAAACTTGCATTTGGAACAAGCAGCGAGAATGCCACGTCCATGTGATGTCGTGGGATGCGCGAACGGTCCGCGGAACTTGGCCAAGGGAAGTTGCAGCGGCGAATCCAACGTTACTTATCACTGTGTGCCAACGAGTGAACCTCTCCGTTCGAAGGGGTTAAGTGCCGTACCTCTGCCACAGTGCGCTGGCAAAGAGCCGAAAAATCACGTAGTGTACTCGCTGCACTTTCGTCCAGGGGATTATGAGTTCAACGCCGACTTACTGAAGTCGCGTGAAGTGCCTTTCAAAGCAGGCCGTCGTCGTAGTAGTACGCAACGACGCCGGCAGCGCGAGCGCTCAACAGCAGGTGCTTAAAACGCTGAACTCGAGCCCAGCATCGCGAGCTAATGTGTCGTTGTCAGAGTCGTCCATTGCAACGAGCGTCGAAGTTGGCGTCCTAAAATAAAGAACCAGCTTATCGTCGTGCGCATTCCCTTCAGCTAGCCACCATAGTCCCGCTTTCGCGCTGCTGTCGGCTCTGTCTTGGCTCTGTTTATGGCCGCGCGTTTGCGTTTTGTGCAGAAAAGCCGTAGCGCCGTCTGCGGGAGCCGTTTTACTCTCCGACGGCGCAACGTCACTATGAGACCATGACGTCAATACTCCTCGATCGGAGGGCGGGTGACTTGAACTGCGCTAGAGGTACGCGGACGCTTCAGAACGCATTTTCTCTTAAACTAAGTCTCTTCTTCGCATGAAACAAGCGTTTCGAGGTTTCTAGGATGGTATTTCAACAGTCCACGTTAACTTAATATTAACCTTTCGTGTCCCTGTAAGAGTGAACGTTGAAAACAGACAGAAAGGTTACCGTTTTTTGAACAGAATCTATTTGAACAAAACCTATTTTTGAACAGAATCCATAGAGGTAACACTATCTCCAGCAACAGCAAAAATCACCAGCAGCGATAGTAAGGTAAGCAAATCCAGGAAGGTCAACGAGACAAGTGTCCGGTTTGCTACCCTACTCTGGGGGCAATAGAAAAGGGGAATAAGTAGACGCAAAGAGAGTGAGAGAGTTCCCGTATATATATATAACTGAAACACAAGTAAGGCATGAGGGCTGGAATACTGCTTCAGTTAAAATGGATTGAAATAACTCAAATAGAATGGAAGTTCTCCGTTTTGTATTGTCGTTCGTTCTTCCGAAGGGCGTGCAGAGTTGTGGCTTTAACAGAATAAATTGGAAGAAAGGGGGAAGTAAGGCGCTGTCTTAAAGACACAATTCATCCTCGAGTTCTTGCAGTCTTATGTGTCAAAACAAACTTCTCCAAGCGAAGACAAAGAGATCGAAACGATATTGTCTGCGTATACCATGTCAAAGCACAGTATGGCCAAGCTCGAGAACTTATATTGAGTACAAACAACCGATTTGAACAAGAGAGACAGAACTGAAAACCACGACAAATATTAACAAATAAAACGAGAGGACAGAGGTTGCATTTCAAATGCCATAGAAAAGTATTACGCACTGAAGTTCCGAAACACTACCATTGCAAACAAACCTGACGATTCAAGCAGATGTAGCAGACAAGGTAGATGTACGCTTACAAAGCCATACGACACCGACGCCATGGCTGAAAAATTGTAGGAAGATTAGCTGTAATCACGATTGCAGCGAAGTCACATGGTAGGTAGAACGAAGGAACCCGCGACACTTTCGCCGACGGCGTCGTAAACCGAATCAAACCGGCTTGCTTTCTGAGGGGATGACGGAGTTCGCTGTGATGACGAGCCGGGCACGAACAGTCGAGCCGCGTGGACGACCTCATGCTAGAACGCAGTTCTTAAGCGAGACCTAATCAAACACGCACGCGTTCTTTTTTCTTCTGCGAAGCTGCTTTTGTCATTATTATTTCTTTTTATAATTAGTTCTATATTCGAGCGCATGATGGCCGTGGGCTTACCTCCTCCATATTTCACTTGCTTCAGCGAGGAACAGACGTCTCCACGTCCCTGAGAGTCAAGGCGACAGCTCGAAGCCGGCGCCTGTCTGAATTTTGTCACTCCCGAAAGGGCGTGTCTCCGCGCACCCTGTTTGCAATGATGGCTTGCCTGTCGCTCACCTGGCCACCGAAAGACAAATTGCGCGCTACAAAGACAGGGAATTAGGGTATAATGGGAAATCGATTCTGAATTCAGGCCAGAGGTAGCATCCTCTCTTTTGAGTCATTTTATAGGTCATGCTGCTCTTATCATCCTAGGCATTCTGGGAAATAATCGAGCAGAACAGCCGGAATTTGCACATAGGGCAGAGTACAATGCAGATTGTGAGTAGTTCATTACTCCCTGCCTTTTTCAGTGTTCTAAATTAAGCGCACAGCAACCATCGCTCTCCATCACTGGATTAGGTTGGTAAGGACGCTATCTGCGATGAAGATGATCTCGACACCAGCTTCACCACTCTTCGGCTCACACCGCATTGACGTTGACTGTCTCTTTCATCCCTGTACAGCAGTTATATCGTAGTTGGAGTGGGATTTCAAGCCACTCCGGCTAGACCAGATTACAAGCTAGACTAGTCTCTCCAGTTAACAATGAACCTTTTGTCTTTTTCTCTTTCTGCTGTTAGGCCTGGTTGCGTGAAAGTCCTTAATTATGCGGCACGTTGTATTGCGCGCGCCTGCATCCTCTTTCGCAAACAAAAACTAAATACAGCACGTAGCTTGGGTGGTTTACAAAGACAAGGTCATAGCGCTGCGTCGTCATGTGTCTGTCTCCCCAACGTGTTTTCATATTATTAGCTGTATGCTCTCTATCTGTTTTCGCCCATGTTCCCCAGAGAAAGGCGTAGCACGATATTTTTGCCTTAACCAATTTTTCTCGCTTTTTTGTTTGTTTGTGGAACCATCGCTACGTTCGATGCATATGTAAATAATTTAAGGAAGAGGTAAACATGCTTAATGTAACGAAAATGCATTCGTCCCATTCTGTTCCTACCGGATATCCAGACAGGTTGCCTTGCACACCGCCACTTGTTTGACCACTTCCTGGTTCGGGCAACATATCGGACTAGTCTGAGGCACGTACGTAAGCCTTCGTATTCGCTCTTCAGCATGAAAAGCTTTCCCTCAGGAGCTGCTAGATATATATACACGAGAAACGATACATCATGGTTGTGGCGGCTTCCACTGCACCTAAAATAATTTTAAAAAATAAATTATGGGGTTTTGCGCGCCCGAACCACTTTAATATTATGAGGCACGCCGTAGTGGAGGATTACGGAAATTTCGACCACCTTGGGTGCTCTAACGTGCACGGGTGCTATTGCATTTCGCCCCCGTCGAAATGCAGCCGCC
Organism: Dermacentor variabilis; assembly: GCF_050947875.1. Classification (NCBI taxonomy): domain Eukaryota; kingdom Metazoa; phylum Arthropoda; class Arachnida; order Ixodida; family Ixodidae; genus Dermacentor; species Dermacentor variabilis. The sequence goes on along the minus strand of NC_134570.1, from coordinate 28,692,194 downwards.
GTGGCCGGGATTGGATACCGCGACCTCGTGCTCAGCAGCCCAACATAGCCACTGAGCAACCATGGCGGGTACTTAAATTAATTAGGTTTGTTGAATTGTTGAATTTATAAGAAAAGAAATTTGAAATCTATTGACTGGGGAGATTACATTTTTCTATTAATGCCAACAGTTCACAGTATTAGCTGTAAGCCTATTGAAATATAGAAGCATGAAGTTTAGACCTTTTATGTCACGAAAAAAATAAACGAGAAGGAAAGGAGAACGGTATCATCATTTTATAAACTGCAGCTACTAAGGCATATAAAGGAAAGAAGATTACCGTGCTACGCACCGCTTTGACATATGTCACTTTCCACCTCCCTACCTTTTCTTTCGCTCCTTTTTTTATCCCCTGCTCTCCACGCAGCTTTCACACAATTTCTTTTATTTTTTTGTTGCGAAGAGGCTAACGCTCGGTTTTGTTTCGTCTGGAAAAGTACAAGCAATGAAGAAATAGGAGGAAAATAATTGCGTATTTGCGTTCTATGTCAAATTGAGCGCGCCTCACTAAAATGATGTATTAAAATATACAACTGTAATTATAGCCGCAGCTCGTAGTCGGCAAGATGCGAAAAGCCACAACAGGTGCATTACCAACTGGCACTGCATTTATATTCTCCTACAAAAAAACAAACAAACAAACAAACAAACAAAGAGACAAATAAACAAACAATAGAACTGAAGCTTCTCCCTCCTTCACTCCCTTCTCATTTCCCCCAACTGTTCGCCTTGGCATTGGTTCTAATGATGCATTTGAGTGGTTCCCAGCACGCTTCAACTCATTCTGCAGCACTGGGAAGCCCTCTAGAGATTGAATCCAGAGAAAGCCTGCCCCAGCCGAACCTGCAATCGCAGTAGCCAGGTAATCGGAATTTTGTCGGATTTCGGTTGTGCTCCCAGGTCCAAGATGAGAACGTCTCCGAGCACTCTAAACTGGAGCACAGAGCTCGGAATGAACCAGGCGAATGCGTTCCGAGCACTCGGTTTGGACCAGCTGAGTGTAAACCACCTCACGCGAGTACTCTAGAGCGTTTCAACGCGACCAATCAAATGTGCCGTAAATTTCAGTGTTTCTTTCAGGTCAGAACATGTGCAAGTTGATGCGTGAACTTTCAGAAAACCTCGTGCACTTAGAATCTCTCTCGCATTCGGAAGGTATAATTCCAGAAAAAGACCGGGAGAATAAAGAACATCATCAAAAATAAAACAAAGAAGAAAGCAAGACAACCGTTGAGCCATGAAATCGCAAAGTACATATAAGCGAAGGTTCAAGCAGATATTTTTGTAGAAAATACACAACGGAAGCTTGAGATAGCAGTCACCACAAGGATAAAACTGTGATTAGCCATAAAAGTGCGCCAGGGGAAGGGCATAAAATGTGATAGAGAGATACAGAGGAGATAAAAAAAGTGATGGGAAGCATAAGAAGCGGAAAGAGAAGCGATGTACATAATGGTGATGGATGTCGGAAGTCCACTACCGAAGAAGCGACTCTCGCCGCCTAGGCCTTTTCGGGTGATAAAAGTCGGTACGGATGGTGGTTACGCCGGGTTTATGGAAGGCGTTCTTAGGCTTGAGTGCTGCAGGAAAACAAAAGATAAACTTTGTCATTGAAAAACAAGACAGAGGTGGAAAACGGGCTGTTGCAGAGAAATTCGGCCACAGGAGGACTGAAAACATGCCCAGAGGCGACTTGTTGAGTGAAAGAAACAAAGCGAAGAATTGACGTTGTGTCGTGGAGATCAATATGGAGGCCGCAAAGATGCCGGCCGATAGTAGAGAGGTTTAGCTTTTCCGGTATTCCGGTAAAACGCAGGCGGACGGGTTTTTGGAGCGTTGGGGCGGAGGCGTAAACGTGAGTGGTCCGCATGGTGCAGCCACCTGGTGGCGCAGTGCTCAAAACGACAGAAACAGCTAATATTTCATTAACCGAGCGTATTCTTCACTGTTGGTGTAAATTTTCGGCACTGGCGTAATCGTGTTGCTGCCAAATATTTACACCCGCAACAAAGTAAAATACACTTGGTTACTGCAATATCAGCTGTTTCTGTCTGTTTGAACACTGCGCCACCAGGTTTCTGCACCTTGCAGACCGTCCACGTTTAAGCCTTCGCTCCCACGCCCCAACGTCCCGTCCGCATGCGTTTTACCGGAATACCGGACAAGCTAAAGCTCTCTACTATCAGCATGATTTAAAACTGAAGACCTTAGAAAATAGAGTGAATTGTGACGTAGTGAATGGCAAAGGAGAATGTTCTGAACTAAAAAGGAAGGATGTGCATAGATGACAAGCTCCAGTGATGAGAGTATAAGGAAAATATAAATGCTCAGCCTTGACAAAGTAGGAAATAACCCACAGGGTTCTAGTATAAACCACATGCAAGCGATCCTGCAAGCGACAGCGACAAGCGACGTGATGGAGATGGCTGTCGCGTTCGCTCGACGCCTACAAGTCGTACCCCATGCGAGCGATGACTTCGAGCGACGTCTCCCCAGTGTTGCCGGTATGAGGGCAGCAATATAGGCGCCGAAGCTAGCGTGACGCGTGCTTTATTTGCTTAAGCTGATGTGTTTTACTGTAAGAAGCAGCATAAAATATTTCTGAAGGTCTTCCAGTAGGTTCTTATCCTTGCACGTATAAATATTCAATCGTTTGCTCGTTCCGTGCGACAATAGGAAGTACTCGAGTTACGTACATCCAGTTCCAGCTTCGCGCTATTGGCTAGTCGCTTCCGGGCGATGAGCGACGAATTCTAGATTTGCAGAGCCGAGCGATCGCGCGACAAGACCGAGCGATCTGTTCAAGCGACGGCCCAATCCGTCGCTCGAAGCCGTCGCTCGTCGCTGTCGCGCACAAAAATCGCGCTCATGGGGTTTAGCCTTCTATTGCCTAACGGTGGCGGCCATGACGCGTCCCTACATCGCTGATTGGGTATTCTTACAGCGAAGCTGTTAGGGCTCGTTTGCCCAGGATTGTGTCCGTGTGTAGACATGAAACTCCCCATACGTGGGCCGATCCGGAAGATATTGCAATACCGGGCCGACCCGCGGCAGATGTGAAGCAGGCGTTAAGCGCTCGCCATACGTGGGCCGATCCCGAAGATAGCACAATATTGAGCCGACCCGCGATGGAGGTGAAGCAGGTGTTAAGCACTCCCTATACGTAGCATCTATCCCGAAGATAGTGCAACACCAGGGCGACCCGCGGTGGAGGTGCTGTTCGCCATTAAGGGGCCCACATACACAGCTTCGCTGTTCATCCTTCTGCACTCAGTGGACGCACATTAAGTTTTATGTTACATTGCGTCCATTGATTGGTTGTTGGCATGTGAAGATCAGGGGCTTGTCCTTCGGTCTGCTTTTGGGAGACTAGACGGCAGGTCTTTTGCGGAAGAGAGGATTCTGGGAACACAGCCTCGTGCATCTGCGATGTACAATGCAACAAAAGCGCTGCTGCAATTCCTAATAATAATAATAATAATAATAATAATAATAATAATAATAATAATAATAATAATAATAATAATAATAATAATAATAATAATAATAATAATAATCGAGTGACCAGCTTTACTACCGCGTGTGATTGACTGAATGATAAATGCTCATACATGCGCGCGCGCGCGCGCGCGTGTGTGTGTGTGTGTGTGTGCGTGTGCGTGTGCGTGTGCGTGTGTGTGTGTGTGTGTGTGTGTGTGTGTGTGTGTGTGTGTGTGTGTGTGTGTGTGTGTGTGTGCGCGTGCGTGCGTGCGCATGCCATAAACTTCTCTATTTCTACTCATATTTTAGCCTCCTTCCACCTTTCTTAGTGCAGAGCAGCCAACCGAGCTCAGCCTGATTAACCTTTTTGCCTTTGGCTTACCCCTTCTCTCTTTCTCTTTCTGGCTGTGAATTGATGTGCATGTTGTGCCAAATATCCTGTCCTGTCGACTACTATGGTCATCTATTCAATCTCGTCGACGTTAGATGTCCGTCATTAGGTAGGGATGTGTTTTAATTTCCCCATTAGCTCACGTAATTTATGTCTATTTATTTGACAAAGAAACGTTCTGTAAAAGTCGTCGACGTGCGTTGTCAACATTTCCAATGTTATCAGATTACTGAATAAAGTCATCACCAAACCATCCCTTCTTAAGAACAGCTCATAAAGATTGTTCATGTATTGGTCTGCTAAAATTGCAACCATGCCCGTGTTTTCTTCGATTTTTACAGTATTCCTACTCCTCAGGTTATCTCTGCAGCGACAAAGTAACTTAGCAAAATATTGATAATAATGATTTAAATTTAAATATTTAGTTTAGGGTCAGAAACTTGCTCGTAGTCTGTGCAATACGCCATAGTGTGATTCCGGAATTATTTCAACTTGTTTTTATTACTATCGCATACAAGTCACGGTGCACGAGCATATCTGTATTCCACCAATACCGGAAAATGCCCCGCATGACCCGGAATCGAAACTTTAACATTGTACAGCCGAACACAATGGCCACGGGGCCACAGCGGATGGTGATTGGGATGACGACAGTTGTTAATATGATAATGGAGAGATCAGTATCGGCAGGAGTATGTTCATGGCTCAAGGTTTCCCTTCGATGGTTCTTTTATCAATGCTACTGGAACAGATATTTGTTGTCATCACAAGTATATACACCGTATGATATTTCCGACTTCATCCTTGACTTACAGCGCTGTCCGCAGTTAAACACAACTTCATCCTGGGTAAACAGCGCAAAACAGAGACGGACAAGAGCTAAAAAAGTGATGGTACCGCGCTTGTCTCATCACTTGCTTAGACCTTGTCCGTGTTTGTGCGGCCCTGTTTACCCTAGATGGAGCTAAACCAATTCACCCGAATGTCAGTGTTGTTAAAGAGAGCCTGCCAGGAAACCTGGGTTACTTCTTTCAGACACTCTATAGCTGCGCTTGCCGGCCGAAGCAGCACCTAATCGCTGCTTAGGCGTACGGAGCGCAAACAGTGCCTGTCATTGGAACAACTCATCCGTTATGGAGCGATCCGCGGGTGATAGGCCAGACAACAAAAAAAGTTCGCTTGCATTATTGGCATGCGGGTTCACCCTTACCGTGATCTTGACTGTACAAGTGGTTGGTGTGCTCCTGCACGCACACATCTTTGGGCAGGATAGCGTCGTGTAATAGTCTGGGCGTGAAGTAGTGGCGTTGAAATAGAGAAATTTTTTTTCTTTTATATTTCATGCTGTGGAAGTCGTAATAGAGTGCGTATTTTTTTACACATGACCTCTCGCGCCAACGCTTTCTGCTCATGGATGGTACACGTTAGGTCATTTCTATGAGGTTCTTTGCAAAGAGCCTTCGACATGCCACCTGGTTGTACTGATGAACCATCTTATTAACACTGTTCTCGGGAGGAAAAGCTTTGAAGCTACGGTATAAGAGCCATTCTGCACTTGAAACATTCAGGAACGTTTCAAGGTGAAAATAATGTCTCACACTTAAAGGTAGCATTAAAAACGGCGAATGTTCTCTGTATTCTGTTTTTCGCATGAGCGAAATGCGAAAACATAGGAGCTGGTGCTCGTAGGATACTAAATGACTGCGCAGAAAGCACGTCCCAGTTTCCCACGTAGAAGTGGCAGGCCGTTCTCACGTTTTCCAACCTAATCGCTAGTTCGAGCAAACTGCATTGTGTTAGCGGCACTAAACAAGACGGACGGGGCGCAATAGACGCAGCTGAGATAGTTTTATCGCAAGCAGACGCCTCTGTTGTGCTTCCGCTAGGGACATCAGGGTACACTCGGGAATCCTTTGTTCAAAAATATCCAACGCCGTTGCGTTGACTACACGGTCGTTCTGCTACGTAAACAACTCATTCAGCGAACATTCCGCCTGCATGCCATTAGCGCACCCTGGCAAACAGGTTATGGCTCACGCTTCCCCTTCGTTTGCTCGGCCTTCTATTGTTCGCGGACGGTGACATTCATTCGGAACAGGCGACGCTTCGATGCTGTCTCTCACGATGGAGAGAACGCGTTGGTAGACGCTACAAGCGGTACTCACTTGACTCTGCCGCTTTGCTCTCTCTATTGTTTTGTATACGGACCTGCTCTATCACTTATAGACTCTCGGAAACCGGACGTGCGTCCCGTCAATGCCCCTGCCTTTTCTTTCTAAAAATAAAAATAAAGAAACGTTCTCATCGGTGAAGGCAATGACGTATTCGTTTTTTTTTCTAAGGCACGCTAAATCGCAACGCTAAACAGCAACGCTAAATGATTTTATACTAGTAAAATATTGGTTAGAATTTATTTTAATTTCCTTGGCCATAAAAGGGTTGATTATTACTTCGAAAAACAAAGGTATAATTTATAATATTGGAACCTCTCGCCCAATCTTCAGAGCAAGCACATCAGGGTGACAACACGAAATTCAAAGTATTTTCTCGCATTTATGTTGTTTTGGCGCCGCGAAATGTTATCTCAATTTACTAAGTCGAGTGTTTTATTTTATTGGATGGAACCTATACTCCTCCCTTGCCGAGGGAAAAGGAGAGGTAGCGAGCAACATTTACTTACTGGGAAAGCTTGTAATCCTTACCAATGGGTTGGGTTAGTAATTCTCAAATATAGTTAACTTAAGCTAACGCAGGCGCGTTACCATTACCGGAAGTATAGCGGGACGTACTTGGTTTATAATTGCCACTTCCAACCTCTTACTAGGTAGCATTCACCCGTACAGGTGAAATAAATATCAGCTGGAAGTATACAGCGCTTAGGTCTGTCCCTGTGAGGTTGAAACTCTAATACAACATTAAAAAAAAAAGAAAGTAAACAATGAAAAACTTGAACAACTATGCAGGGTTGTTTTCATCTTATTGTTTACGCGATCAAGTAACCGTACGTAATAATAATGCTCGCCATGAACATTATAAGCTACGGGTTACTACATTGCCCAGAAGGTAACCAACTATAAGGGAGAGCAACGCATTGCAGAATGCAACGTGTTGGCAGTAACCAATATATCTTTGAGAACGACCTCATCATACGCACATATAACGATATGCTTTTGGAAGCACAGGTTTTACCGACGGTCACATACTTATTTGAATAAGTAAACAGTTATGCACCTATATTTTCATACCCACAGTGTGCACTTGCTGCATATGCGAGACGAAGCAGCCACATAGATATTCATACAACAAAACTGAATATGCCGCAGTTGAACTAAATGTCGCAGCAAAACTCCCACACAAAATAACACAACGGGATAGACGAGCTAATAGCATTTGATAACGTAATCGTTATTCTACTATATAGATATCTTGCAGTGGTTATTTTTAACTGTTTGTTTAAGTATGTCATTCTTGAGAGCACAAAGCTTTTTAAATTGCTCAGCTGTTTGATAGGTTTGCTGATGACAAGGAAAACGAACGTCCTAAATCTAAAACACGGAAGGTAATTAGTAAAAAGAGGAACTATGATTTTCTGTGCCCCCCCCCCCCCACACGCACACTTCACTGTTACTGATCCAAAAAGAAAAGGAACAAAGAAAACACGGTTGGCGGTGCTATTTCTCCATTGATGAGAATTATACGCACGCTTTCACATCCATCGGGGCAATGCGATACCGCTGTGTACACATGAGCGGAATAGTGCAAGATGTTTCTACATATGGGATTGTTCAGCGATTCTCCGAAAGCCAGTTCTTTGCACGGGAGTAAATGTGTGTGGTCGAGCGTGCGTGTAGATACTAGTTATAGGCTTGGCTATACGGAATCGGAGGTTTCGCAAGTGCTTTTCCAGATAGGTGCGCTAAATCCGCGCACGCTTAAGTACGGTGCAACCAGATAGCGTCGTGCGCAATTAGCAGGGAGTAGAATCGCACAGAATGCAGCCCGAGGGAAGGAGAAAGCAGAGAGTGCGACGGATGCGGGGACGAAATTCGAAGTCGGCAAATAATTTACCCAGAAATGCTGAGATTAAGCCACCAACTGTAGCGAGTCTGTCTTAACACAACGCGGTTCTATGGAGAGTAAAGCAATGTATTGTGCCCGATTAGCCATAATGAACAGCCTAAGCCACTGGATTTCCCTACCACAATATGCATGGACAGAATGGAGGCATTCAGAGCAAAACAATAAGCTGCGCTGGCTCCAGAGGGTAGGATCATTTAGCTATAGGCATGGTATACCGGGTGTCCCACCTAACGTTACCCAACAGCTTAAACAACATCAACAAAAAGAAAAGATTTGAAAAACATGGTGCAAGATACCGTCTCGAGAATTGCAGTGTTCGGTTGTCAGGCCTGTGACGGCTGAACATCGTAGGTTTCATAATTGTATCTTGCATCGTGTTTCTTAAATCTATTTTCTTTTCGTTACACAACTCTGCTAACGTTAGCTGGGACACATACTAGAATCCAGTGATAATGACAGTGAAGGAGACATAAAGGGTGCCCCAGCTAACTTTAAACAGACTTTACAAATATGCGAATGCCACGTAGCTGGACAGAAACTAGGTATTGTTTGCCGTGGCTTGGAGATAATCAAATTATACTTTTTTTCATTCCGCCTAATTGGATAATGAGTCTTATTAATTAATCAGTTTCTCAGACATTGTAATTAGATGAAATGTGCCAATGAGAAAATTGTAGAGCAGCATAAGGAGCTCCCGAAACAGCTTTCTGTTACTCAATACGTGCTACATAAAAGTGTTTTCCCGAGCGTAAAAGAAATGCACGCAAAATTGCCGCGCGAATAGCCTCTCAAGGCAACAGAAAGCTGTATCGGGAGTTTCTCATATTGCTCTATAATTTTCTCATTGATACATCTAATCTAATTATAATATTTGAGAAGTTGGTTGATTAATTAAGATTAATTATCTAGTTAGGCGGAATGAAGAAGGTAATTTGAGTATATCCAAGCAACGGCAAACAACGTTACCTTGGTTTTATCCAGCTACGTGGTATTCGCATATTTTTAATATATACCTAAAGTTAACTGGCACACCCTGTAGTATAGTGGCGAGAACGAAGGCGCAAACTAGAATTAAGAAAAAAAAAGATCATGCAGAACTCCTCCGGTAGTCGTCTAAGTATGCGTAAGCATTCTGCCACTTGCTCATCTTCACGCAGGCCGGTGTCAATATCAATGTTGTGGAACTTGATCCGACCAGTATAAACCCTTATAAACCCTCGCCAGTCATTCGCTTATCACGACGATGAGCAAAACGAGAACAAGGTGAATGCAGGAGCCAACGTTTGGACAAGTGGACTTGTCTTCGCTTATCACGTTCGATAGCTAACATGCTAAGGCAGGTTTAATTATGATAGAGTTCATTGGGGCGCTCATACCCACAAGCATTAGCGCTAATTAAGGGAAGTTTTTTAGCCACAGTAAGTTAATATATAGTTAATTAAGGCACTCGATCGAACCCGATACATTCGATGGGAGTCGAACCCACAACCTTTAGTGTTAATTAAGGTGAATTAAGATTAATTCAGCGAACCTGTTGCAAAACCACCCCTGCATTTGCTGAGGGGCGTATGCAATGCTTTACTGATGGTTACGATGGTTGTTTTGAGATTGTCCTTTTTGAAACGTAAGCTGTTTTGTGTGTTGTATGGGTGATTTCAGCGAATGTATGTGCTGTTCGCTTCACTCTTCTGAGCGCTTGAGGGTAGCCAACCAGACTTTTGACTGGTTAACATCCCTGCCTTCGTATATTCCTCTTCGTCTCTCTTGTAGCCTCTGCCTCTTAGGCGGGCATGAGCCATTGCATTTTTTGCTTGTTTAAGGGGATATGAGCCATTAACCGGTCCGTACAGCTTTTGTGAATCGTAGCATGCTCGCGGCGTGTGCTCCCACAAAAGTGACCGCTAATTCATTGTCGTACTTGACGGACAAATTTCTCGTTCGGTAAGCATAGAAATGCTTACGCATAAATAGAAAAAGGATTTAACGCATGGAAACCGCACAGTGAGCTCTGAGGGATGCCGTAGTGGGCGTCTGGGGATTAGTTCCAACCACCTGGGGTTCTGCGACGTTCACCAAAGCGCACTCCACTTACTTGTTACTGTGTGGGCTTATGTACGTTGTGCGCCATAGTCCGCGTATTTATGCGTCATTCTATATGTCACCCTCCTAATCTGGTGTAGCATACCCGGGGCATGCCAGGCACGCCTCCTCAGCATTCGTTAAGGATGTTTCTCTCTCTCAAAGTACGGCACACGAGCATAGTTGCATCTTGCGCCCATCAGAATGCTGCCAATGCCGGAGCGAATCAAACCTGCCACCTTGCGCTGAGCCGCACAATGCCACCGTAATACACTAAACAGCGGTGGCTAGAGTGAACAGGTTTCAGAATATTTTCACCAATATCCCTGCAAAGTTGGCTTAATCTATTAGAGGATAGAGGTCGCTTCAAACCAAGTCTTGTTATTTGTACCAGGCGTTCCGAAGCCATCGTGGCTCCTTCTGTGGGAGTGGCGACGTACAGGAGCTGGACTTTCCTTCTAAACAACCAGGTGACAAAAGCATGAGAGTGGTGCTCCACCAACACGCCCCGTTTTATCGCCGCTCGCTCCCTTACTTGGCACCTTCTCTCGGCGATTTCGTCGACGCATCTGACACTTTCTTCCACCCTTGTATACTGATGAGTTCGGTTTCCATACAGCCATCATCCTGTTAATAAACTGTCCGGAGCTCCGCACATTGGCAAAAAGATAAAAAAAAATATTTGCTTTAACAGTGCAAGAAGGTGGTGGCCAAATAGTTACATTAGGCTTTTCGTGGTAGAAAATTATATTTAGTTTTGTCAAAAAGTTTATCTTAGTTTAATTTAGTTTAGCAAATATTTAGTTTTGCTACACCGCCACAGCTGCCCTCATCTGACCTCTTGCACTTTGATATTAGGTAAAAGGTCGAGGAGCGATAAACTGCGTATAGCTCAAGGTTGCCTTAACGTTATATATATATATATATATATATATATATATATATATATATATATATTGCATGTTGTGTGGAAGAACTGAAATAAACACTATCTTAGTACACGCACTGTGGTTTCTTGGAAGCATCACCAGAGGCGAGACATTCTTTACAATCGTTCGAACGATTAGGCGTTATTTTACCGTAAACAGAGAAAGCGAGAATAAACGATATTTTTGCTCCAAAAAGGCTTCTCGTTGTGGGCGTAAACTACTTTTGGGTCCAGGTCGTGCCTCAGCATATAGAGATTATCTCCAACAACCGCAGGAATGTTCTCGTGGAGGGTGACTTTGCTCTTTAGGAGTAATAAGTTCTTCACATGCTTAATTTTCTCTACGCCCTTGCGATTTATCTCGGCTTGTGCTTTTCTTGTTCTTGCATTCTTCTGACGTTTCCTTTCTATTCCCCTTTTTGATATATGGGCTTGTTTGCATCATGTCCTGCTACTTCATTACTGATATAATTTCAGTGTTTTTATTTTTGTTGGCTAAAATTTTGGAATGGTCGGCCAGTTCAGTTGCAATATTTCACGCCTCATGAAGTATAAAAACAATATAGAGCTCTTATATTACGAGGAAGCTGCAAGTTTGAGAACAATCTTTCTGTTAATTACTTTCTTAAGGCAACTGTAATATGCAAAGAACGACGAGCTGCACTTTATAATATTTAACGACTTTCACGACTTGCTTTTTCCCCAGTCTGAGCGAATGACAAAGGGAAGCTAATCCTCGTGCGCGTTAAGTTGCTGTGCGTCCACAAAGGACTCTATGAAACTTTAGTCGCCCTAGAGTTTCGCATCCTCTAATGACAGCTATAATGTGTGAACCGTGCGTCCGACGCTACTACCATAATTTCCGGGACCCGACGCCGATGCAGCTTTCCGAGCTTTTGACGAAGCAGGCAGGCGCGCAGAGTCCGTTTTAATCCACGGATTTTCCTCAAGAGACGCACGCAAATCACCTTCAGCGTGCATACGTCAGCTCTATACCGCAAACCTGGCTGTCTCGTAATTAGAGGTGAGAGTGAAGCTTATGACTCAGCGAGGAAACAGAGGCCCGAATCGGGTCTGTTGATGACGTCATTTGGCAGGGCCACTCACCCACGCAACTACACAACCAATTAAGTCGGTGCTCACGAACTCTACAGAAGTACCTCGAGGAGTCCGGGTAATGTGGTCGAGATAATTGCTCTAATTTAGAAAAAGCGTCGTTTTCCGCGCTGTTTTCATAACTCAACAGGGAGTGGGGAGACAACGAATGTAGCTACATTATTCGCGGACTAGCCGCGCCCAGGACGTACACGATTAAGGTAACGTCGAAAAGAACTCTGCGCGCGGGAGCATGACGCTAAAGCACACCTCGTAACGCGACTCATAACAAACTCTCGTTCGAAGCACGCCTGAGTGCGTCTCCAGCGCGTTGTCATAGAAACGAGACTTCAGTGCGACGCCACCGTGCGAAGCTGAACACATTAAATAAATGATGTAGTTCGCGCGCGAGTAACCGGGCTGTTCTGCTTACCACACGTTGTCGCACTCGGGTTGCTACAACGTTAAGTGGCCTCGCAGGCATAACGTAAAGCCATATGTAGATAATAAAAAAAAATGTGGATACCCTTTGCGAGGATAGGGGGAAGTGCTGACGCATTCAACAAATTGTATGGGTTGTTAGCTACCTTCTGAATAACGCACCAAAATGTTTGTTTACCTCGCTGATTATTCATCGTGCTGTGCTATTCTGGTTCAGATTGAGTGGGAAAGGCGGGTTTCCCCGATTTTTTCTTACGTTAATATGGTTGCCCTAGATGCCTAGCCGTAAACGACTGGCGTTTGCGTTCGGATTCGCACTGTATGCAATTTTTTTTCACTGTTGACCAAGAAACAGAAGGAAAAGTATAACCCTTCGGCTTCGGGCAAGAAGGAAAATATGGAGAAAACGTAAAGAAGCAGCAGTATCCTTATTGTGGTATCGAATTTCTCTAATTCAACTAAATCTTTCAAACAAGAAGCTACGTTGTCGATAATTGCGTTCCACCGGCTATTGCCATTGTTTAAGCGTTTATGCGCTCGGTGGGACGGCTGTGAGTCAATCGCGAGGGCGACCTCAGTGTGGGGACTAGTAGCACACGTGCTTGTTGTGTGACTGACAAAGTAAAACGAATAAAGCGCGGGTAGGAGAGCGACTACGTGACACGATTACACATTCATAGCTGACAAATGTGTGGCTATTACTTATGTTTACTACAATAAATGTGGGACAATAATAGCCATATTGATGACGACGGTCATTAAGGGTTACGGACGGGATTCCAAGGGAAGTGAAGCGTAG